>NC_080481.1:16850000-16885000 GCF_030265055.1 Doryrhamphus excisus | reverse complement strand
TAAAGGCTATTTTTTTATTTTTATGTATTGCAAAGTGATTCCGTTGTTGCCAATCTCTTGTGCATTATTCATGAAAGAGCAGCAAAGGGCTAATTGTGCAAATTAATTTGCGTAAACGGCGAAGCGAGAGATAACAGAATTAGATCTGGCACAGGTTCAACAGTGACGAACCAACCAGCAGCTGCAACCGGGCGGCATCCTTGCCAGAATTGAAGGCAAGAAGGGGGGGGGGGGGCGAAAAAATGGACTTTGTTGTTAATTTGCACCGAGAAGAGCAGCGAGGAGACGGGGTGGCGCGCAAGGACGTGCGCATCATTAGAATAAACGAGTTGGACCCTTTGGAGCGAAAAGGCGGGTGCAGGTTTTAAGGAAAGGCACCAGTGAGCTTTTCTGACAAGTCCATCAATCAGAGCGTTCTAGTCACCCGTGTGGGCACATTAGTTGTACTTACTACTTAGTACTTACTCGTAGTTACTACTGAAGGTACTTTCCCAATGTACTCCTTCACAAATGGAATGGAAAATACCTTCAAATATGTGAGATTTGGTTTCATAGTGTGAAAAATGTTTGTTGAAATTAGGCTGAGAATGTGTTTTGTAATTCTCTACCCAAACACGGGGGGGCGGTGTTTCCCTGTGACTAGCTATTTAGCTTCCTGAACAATCCAGATTGCTTGATATCGACAGAATCGCAATTAAGACGAAGCCATTTCAGCCATTTCCACCACAAGTTTCAAAATATTCCATTCCTAGACTACAACAAATCAACACAGGTTGTGACTTTTGGAATATTTTCCCTCTGCAATCAACGCGCCTTCGACGTGTCTGGTTCAAAGCAGAGGGAAAATATTCCATTCCGAACACGCCCTTATGTCACTAAAGTCACAACCAGGTTGATTTGTTGTAGTCTAGGAATGGAATATTTTCCCTCTGCAATCAACACACCTTTGATGTGTCTTGACCAAAGCAGAGGGAAAATATTCCATTCCGAACACACCCTTATGTCACTAAAGTCACAACCCGTGTTGATTTGTTGCAGTCTAAGAATGGAATACTTTTCCCTCTGCAATCAACACGCCTTCACCGTGTCTGGTTCAAAGCAGAGGGAAAATATTCCATTTCGAACACACCCTTATGTCACTAAAGTCACAACCCGTGTTGATTTGTTGTAGTCTAGGAATGGAATATTTTCCCTCTGCAATCAACACACCTTCGACGTGTATTGTTCAAAGCAGAGGGAAAATATTCCATTCCGAACACACCCTTATGTCACTAAAGTCACAACCCGTGTTGATTTGTTGTAGTCTAGGAATTGAATATTTTCCCTCTGCAATCAACACGCTTTCGATGTGTCTGGTTCAAAGCAGAGGGAAAATATTCCATTCCGAACACACCCTTATGTCACTAAAGTCACAACCCGTGTTGATTTGTTGCAGTCTAAGAATGGAATACTTTTCCCTCTGCAATCAACACGCTTTTGACGTGTCTGGTTCAAAGCAGAGAGAAAATATTCCATTCCAAACACACCCTTATGTCACTAAAGTCACAATCCCTGTTGATTTGTTGTAGTCTAGGAATGGAATATTTTTCCTCTGCAATCAACACGCCTTCGCCGTATCTGGTTCAAAGCAGAAGGAACATATTCCATTCCGAACACACCCTCATGTCACTAAAGTCACAACCCGTGTTGATTTGTTGTAGTCTAGGAATGGAATATTTTCCCTCTGCAATCAACACCAGTCGCAATTAAGGGGGGGAGACATTGAAATTCGCCATTCCTTTTCCATGTGGCAATTGTCACAGAAAATAATGAATTATAAAAACTGTGGGAATTTTTTTTAAAAAAGCAGTTGAGGAATGTATTAAATGTCATTAAATGTTGGAATGTAAAAATAGAGAATGATTGTTGAATTGTACAATATTACACAAGGACTGAAGATTTGAACCAGCAACCATCAGGATGGGAGAAAACCAATCTACCACCATTTAATAGCTCCATAACTTTCTAGCAGACTGAAAATGATAAAATTTGATATGTTGGAAAGGGAAAACAATAGGGCTGACAATCGATTAAAATATTTAATCCCAATTAATCGCATTTTTGTCCATAGTTAACTCAGAATTAATTGCATTTAATCGCAGACAGAAATAAGTTTTTATGTATAATAAGAAGGGGAAATCTCTTTGATTCAACGATAATGTCATCAAACACTGGACTTCAGCCGCGGTTATCACATTCCAGCCCGTCAATAGTAGCTGGAAGTCCAATTTTAGCTCGGAGTTCAATGCAAACATCATCAGAGAGATGTAAAAATGTAAAAAAAAATTAAGTCAAATACAGCGACAGTACATACATAATTGTATATAATATATATATATATACATACATAATTTTGGTCTTGCTACAAGAGCCAACTGCCAGGGCTTTGAAGTTAACTTTTCCAATAAATACCCTTTTCCTTCTCCATTTGTCATCAATATTTGTTCCAGCTTGTGGCGTAATCAAACTACGGTGGGGGCCAAAGGTCAAACAGAAGGAGCGCACGTTTATCACGTGTCAAAAAAATGACCGCCATTAAGGGAAACTTTGACAGGCCTGGAAAAAATACATTGGGGATCGAACCTGCAACCACTGGGTTGGGAAAGAACCTGAGCCATGTCACCTCAGAGACCTAAAGCAAGGAGAATGTTACAGTAAAGGAATATGGAAAATGGTTTTCAGTCGGGGGTGCCAAATAGGGTGCCCATTCATTGTCAATGGAAAAGTTGAAAATATGAAATTACAATAAATGTATAAAAGAGCAAAATGTCCGAGGTAAAAGGTGCCAAGTTGCCCCGGCTTAACAAATGACCGTCTTGCATTTAAACTCAGACACAGACCAGCGCCATCATTCACAGCGGTGAGTCACGAGGTGAGAGTCTGGGCATCCATTTTAACGTCTTTAATGCCGCCGGTTCATGATCAGCCATCCTAACTGACTGCTTACTGGCTGCTTACTGGCTGTGCGTTAAGAAAAGCGTGTTGCCTGTGACAGGTGGACACAAAAGGACTCCGGCATTCCGATGGCCCGTATGAGGACAAAATGGATGGATGTTATGTTCCATCCATCCATTTTCTATGCTGCTTATCCGCACCACGGTTGCGGGGGTGCTGGAGCCTATACCAGCTGTTTTCGGGCGAGTGGCAGGGTACACCCTGGACTGGTGGCCAGCCAATCACAGGGCACATATAGACAAACAACCATTCACACTCACATTCATACCTATGGACAATTTGGAGTGGCTAATTAACCTAGCATGTTTTTGGAATGTGGGAGGAAACCGGAGTACCCGGAGAAAACCCACGCATGCACGGGGAGAACATGCGAACGCCACAAAGAGATGGGCTGAGGGAATGCTGTTGATTGCAGAGGGAAAATATTCCATTCCGAACACAATCTTATGTCACCAAAGTCACAACCCATGTTGATTTGTTGTAGTCTTGGAATGGAATATTTTCCCTCTGCAATCAACACGCCTTCTGCATGTCTGGTTCAAAGCAGAGGGAAAATATGCCATTCCGAAAATACCCTTATGTCACTTAAGTCACAGCCTATGTTGATTTGTTGTAGTCTAGGAATGGAATATTTTACCTCTGCAATCAACACGCCTTCGACGTGTCTGGTTCAAGGCAGAGGGAAAATCTTCCATTCCAAACATACCCTTATGTCACTAAAGTCACAGCCTATGTTGATTTGTTGTAGTCTAGGAATGGAAAATTTTACCTCTGCAATCAACACGCCTTCGACGTGTCTGGTTCAAGGCAGAGGGAAAATATTCCATTCCGAACACACCCTTGTGTCACTAAAGTCACAACCCGTGTTGATTTGTTGTAGTCTTGGAATGAAATATTTTCCCTCTGCAATCAACACACCTTTGACGTGTCTTGTTCAAAGCAGAGGGAAAATATTCCATCCCGAACATATCCTTATGTCACCCGTGTTGATTTGTTGTAGTCTAGGAATGGAATATTTTACCTCTGCAATCAACACGCCTTCGACGTGTCTGGTTTAAAGCAGATGGAAAATATTCCGTTCTGACACACCCTTATGTCACTAAAGTCACAACCCATGTTGATTTGTTGTAGTCTAGGAATGGAATATTTTACCTCTGCAATCAACACGCCTTCGACGTGTCTGGTTTAAAGCAGATGGAAAATATTCCGTTCTGACACACCCTTATGTCACTAAAGTCACAACCCATGTTGATTTGTTGTAGTCTAGGAATGGAATATTTTACCTCTGCAATCAACACGCCTTTGACGTGTCTGGTTCAAAGCAGAGGGAAAATATTCCATTCCGAACACACCCTTATGTCACTAAAGTCACAACCTATGTTGATTTGTTGTAGTCTAGGAATGGTATATTTTCCCTCTGCAATCAACACACCTTCGACGTGTGTGGTTCAAAGCAGAGGGAAAATATTCCATTCCGAACACACCCTTATGTCACTAAAGTCACAACTCGTGTTGATTTGTTGTAGTCTAGGAATGGTATATTTTCCCTCTGCAATCAACATGCTTTCGACGTGTCTTGTTAAAGCAGAGGGACATCAAACTCGGGTGTGGCTTGCGTACTAACCACTCGTCCACCGTGCAGCCTAATCTTATGTTATGTTATCATCTGACGTGACTATTATCTGAAGGTACAGTGACATACTTTACCGTTTATTGGGATTTACAGAGTACATACAACTTGATTTGTATACTCATAAATTCCAAGTAAATATTGTATACTGTGGATGAGTCTTTGTTTTTGAAAACATTTTTCATTTTCCATCCAGAGGTCGCTGCTGCATGCCGCCGGAAGGCTCATTTGTCTGCCGTGGCTAATATGTTGGGCCTCGATACATATTTGCTCTCCGTGGCGGCCCTGGCACTTCATCCATCTGACTTAAAGGTTTCTTGCCACTAATTTTAACTGTCGGGTCAAGTAGCAGCGGGGCCCATTAATTGCAATAATGAAGTCTTGAGTGAGTGATCATGGGCGACTCCGGTCTGTCATTAATTCTTTCGAGAAACCGTCGCTATTTTTAACGTCTGCCTTTAACGTGCAGCCAGCTGCTGCGGCATCTCATTTGTCTAAAGACTTCATAAACATCATGCATCCATGATTCCCCCCCCCGAACCCCCCCGCTGCATCCAGCCGTCGTTTATTTCCCTCATCGTTCTATAAACCACGCATGAAATTTCTTGGCATTTTTTCCAGTCTTTGAGACATCTTCATCCTCAATAGTCCACTTTGGAATGGAGTTGAGCCTTTGAACTTTGACCAAACCTTGGTTTTTGAACGCCTCGGTTTTCATATGATTTGCTAGTTTTCATACATCATATTAATAACTGAAGGACAACTGATAGCAACGTTCATGCCTCAAATTGAAAGGGCCCACAATGTTCAATGCCATGGAGTATTGGGGTCATATTCAGGAATTTTTTTCTTGCTAGATTAAAGATCTTTTCTAGAATGCAGATATTGGAAAAATATTAGATAAATGATACCCAACCCCGACCAGTCCAGGGTGTACCCCGCGACCTTAGTGAAGATAAGCTGCATAGAAAATGGATGGATGGATGGATGGATGGATGGATGGATGGATGGATGGGTGGATGATGGATGGATGGATGGATGGATGGATGGATGGATGGATGGATGGATGGATGGATGGATGGATGGATGGATGGAGGGAAGGAAGGATAGATGGATGGATGGATGGATGGATGGATGGATGGATGGAGGGAAGGAAGGAAGGGTAGATGGATGGATGGATGGATGGACGGATGGATGGATGGATGGATGGATGGATGGATGGATGGATGGGTGGATGGGTGGATGGGTGGATGGATGGGTGGATGGATGGGTGGATGATGGATGGGTGGATGGATGGATGGGTGGATGGCTGATGGATGGATGGAGGGATGGGTGGATGGATGGATGGATGGATGGATGGGTGGATGGATGGATGGATAGATGGATGGATGGATTGATGGATTGATGGATTGATGGATAGATGAATGGATGGATGGAGGGATGGGTGGATGGCTGATGGATGGATTGCTGGATAGATGAATGGATGGATGGAGGGATGGGTGGATGGATAGATGGATGGATGGATGGATGGATGGATGGATTGATGGATGGATGAATGGATGGGTGGAGGGATGGGTGGATGGATGGATGGATGGAGGGAAGGATAGATGGATGATGGATGGATGGATGGGTGGATGGCTGATGGATGGAGGGATGGGTGGATGGATGGATGGATGGGCGGATGGCTGATGAATGGATGGATTGATAGATGAATGGATGGATGGAGGGATGGGTGGATGGATGGATGGAGGGAAGGATAGATGGATGGATGGATAGATAGATGAATGGAGGGATGGGTGGATGGATGGATGGAGGGAAAAATAGATGGATGGATGGATAGATAGATGAATGGATGGACTAGTACCTCACTGCGTCACAAGCTCAACACAACCAACGAATCACAGCCACTAGGTGTCGCCAAAGTTCACTTTAGACCAGTGGTGTCCCAACTGTTTATCATTGGCCCATCACACATTCAATAAAATTTATAAAATTTATAAAATTTATAAAATTTATAAAATTTATAAAATTTATAAAATTTATAAAATTTATAATTGAAGAAAACGAAAAAAATCCCCAAAACATAAAAAAGTTGTAATGTAATGACAAAAAACATCAGAATTTATGAGAATAAAATGATATTATGAGTGAAAATTCAGTAGCGTAAAATTTTAATATTGAAAAAAAATACTACGCCAAACAAACAACACTAAGACTGAAGTTTTCATTTCTGGAAAATTAGTTAAGTGTAAATATTATAATATAATATATAATATTATAATAATAACATATTATCACAGGAAGAAACTTTACAAGAAGAATCCTGAAATGTTTGTAAAATTATCAGAAATGGAAAAAAATGCAGTTGTATGAGAATAAAGTAAAAAAAAAACAGGATTTGTAACATTACAAGGAAAAATAACATAATTTGGTGAAATATTACAAAAAAACGGGAACATGTGTGTGTCAATTCCCATGCCCCGTCTACATGGGAACATTTTTTTTTTCATCATATTTGGACTTCATTAATGTAACATTATAACCCCTGACTATAGGGGTGTTATATCATGTTTACAGGGCTCTAATAATCGTATTAAAAAGGTCATAAATAGGTTTTCTTTGCTCAAATTTGACTTATTTTTGATTTGAATGGAATTAAGACCCATTCAAAGACATTGTAAGATGTAGTACTCTACTCTGGTCACTAGGTGGTGGTACATCAACCTCATTTTCCCATAATATTATGACTCCATTGCCGTAACGTTCGAACTTTTCCCACCGCCAACGTCCTTCTGTTGAGGTTTCTACCAAGATGCCGTCACGGGATTCCGCATGCAATCCGCACCCTCGCTGATGGAGACATTAATCTTGCTTTGATAGAAATATGTCAGTTTTTTCAGGCGGTGATGGATGCAATTTATTGTCTCGGACAAATCCGCCGCCGCTCCTGACAGCTCAATTGTGGGCAAGAATGTCCCAAAATGTCACCTGTTGTACAGCCGCTGACCTTCTAATTTTCTAATTCAATTTCTCCACCCTCGCCGCCAGTCGCCTCCGATCATGAAGCAGTAATAACAATTACACATGGTGACTGGCTTCCAAACCTGCAGTTAAATCACGCCCAAGTAGTCTTTTATTAGGCTGCCCGCTTAAATCAATCTAGATCTAAGCATAATAACTCTCTAATCAGGTGCTGGGAGAGAATAATAGGTTGTCACGCTCCAGGAAAAATAGGCAATCATGGAATGTTTTCTTTAATTAGGCCGACTAACGTGGAAGGGCACGGCAGGGGTGTGGGATACATTTATCATAGCCAAGGTGGGAAATGACTTCAATTACTCACGAACGGGAGAGTCAAAAGAAGAACGCGAATCGGACGAGAGAAGGAGGATCCGGGCTGAGGGTCGTGGTGGGAATTTAGCGGCTTGTAGAAGAGAAGCGGTACTTTTAGCTCGGCTCTTTGAAAAGAGACGATTCTTTCTAGCGGCGAGAGAATACGCTGACACCACTTCCTGTTTTGGCACGACTTAATTCTTGGATTCCACAATTTACCACCGCAATAACCTGAAAATTTTTCCAATGCCAGCATTTTAATAAAGAAGGCGATATTAATAATAAAATATTAATATTAATATGTTGTACTGAATTCACTTAAGGAAACAATTCACAACAAAACTGGAAGTGGGTGACCGTGTTGTGTCTTGCTGGCACATTGAGTCTTTCAAAGAAGTGGTACTTTTAGCTAGGCTCTTTGAAAAGAGACGATTCTTTCTGGCGGCGAGAGAACTCGCGGACACCACTTCCTGTTTTGGCACGACTTAATTCTTGGATTCCACAATTTACCACCGTAATAACCTGAAAATGTTTCCAATGCCAGCATTTTAATAAAGAAGGCGATATTAATAACATAATATTGTTGTATTGAATTCACTTAAGGAAACAATTCACAACAAAACAGGAAGTTGGTGACCGTGTTGTGTCTTGCTGGCACATTGAGTCTTTCAAAGAAGCGGTACTTTTAGCTAGGCTCTTTGAAAAGAGCCGATTCTTTCTAGCGGCGAGAGAATACGCTGACACCACTTCCTGTTTTGGCACGATTTATTTTTTGGATTCTACAATTTACCACCGCAATAACCGGAAAATGTTTCCAATGCCAGCATTTTAATAAAGAAGGCGATATTAATAACATAATATTGTTGTATTGAATTCACTTAAGGAAACAATTCACAACAAAACAGGAAGATGGTGACCGTGTTGTGTCCTGCTGGCACATTGAGTCTTTCAAAGAAGCGGTACTTTTAGCTAGGCTCTTTGAAAAGAGACGATTCTTTCTAGCGGCGAGAGAATACGCGGACACCACTTCCTGTTTTGGCACGATTTATTTCTTGGATTCTACAATTTACCACCGCAATAACCGGAAAATGTTTCCAATGCCAGCATTTTAATAAAGAAGGCGATATTAATAACATAATATTGTTGTATTGAATTCACTTAAGGAAACAATTCACAACAAAACAGGAAGATGGTGACCGTGTTGTGTCTTGCTGGCACATTGAGTCTTTCAAAGAAGCGGTACTTTTAGCTAGGCTCTTTGAAAAGAGCCGATTTTTTCTGGCGGCGAGAGAACACGCGGACACCACTTCCTGTTTTGGTACGACTTAATTCTTGGATTCCACAATTTACCACCGCAATCATTTCAAAATGTAAACATCCTATATATAAAATTTAAAAAAAAAAAAAAAAAAACAGCAAAAATGGAAAGATCTGTAGCAATTTTGTAAAAAAAATCTATATTTCACTTGAAAAAAGTAACTAAAAAGAAAATATTATTAAGAAAAATAATGTTATTTTAGTAGCATATAGAGTTTATTTTTACAATATATATATATTTTTTAATATTTAAAAAAAGTATCAAAAATGAGAAACAAACAAAACCATTGTTTAACACTTATTCCAAAGAGTTGTAATGTTTGGGAAAAGGTGGGATTAAAGTCATATATTGTCAAGGAAATTAACAAGAATAAATACTTTGAAAATTAAAAAAATAACAATAACAACAATAATGGGAAAAACAGCTGTAATTTGACAAAAATAAAACTCTAAATATTGAGAGAAAAACAATAAAAGTCTCAAATTAATGAGAATAAACTAGAATGAATAATGTGATGTTAGTAGCAAGTTCAAATATTAAAGAAAAATATATTATTTAAGTCAGAATATTATGAGAAAATTTTATTTAATTTTTTTTTAATTTTATTAGGTTGTGGAAAAAATTAAGAAAATTCATAAAGATTAATTCAAGAGAAATTAGAAATATTTGAGAAAATGTAAGAAAAAAATGCTATAAAAAGTATCAAAGCGGCAATATTTCATCCTTTCATTTTTCCCCATGTGTCCAAGCTCCAGGCTTCCGATTAATGTTCACCTACTTCTGCTTCTAAGAGCCGTTTCATTGGCTTACAATTCAGCGAGAGAAAGGCAGTGAGAAGCAGGTGAGAAGAAAAAAAACGAAAAAAAAAAAAGAGTCTGCTTGTATTATCATCATGAGCAATTTTTATAGTAAAAGCCATAAATCACGCAAGCTCTCATTTATCGTTATCAATTCAACGGCCAATTATTTGTCGTCTCACATGTTGAAAAACGATGACCCGTGCAGACAGATCCACCCCCACCCCCACCCCTCCGTCAGCGTCTGCTGACGCGTGGCGGGACAGGCCTTGATGGATTGGATCCTTAAACTGTTATTACACATTTAATGTGGCGCTCCAATCAGACATGTCACCTCGGCGCCATTGTAGCCTGAAACAAATCACTTAGGCTCAAGGATAAACTTATTCCACGAGGATCTGCTCAAAAAGGCAATATTCCGGAGACGTGTCCGTTATTTAGCTCAGCGCTTAGCTAACCTGCTTGGACGACTTTCAACGGGACACCTACACGAATCCCTCCGTTGTCGCGGTTGCAGGCCGCCTTACAACCTAAATCTAAATAGCATTCTAACACCATTAGAGCCCTCTAGATTCAAGATAACACCCCTATAGTCACATGTACACTCTTATTACCCAATATTGTAGACAAAAAAGCTATACCTATAGGTTTTCCTTTATTAAAATGACTTCATTATGTACATCATTCATATATTCATATATAGTGACAAAACCGACTACCAGGTTTAATTTAATTTAATTTAATTTAATTTAATTTAATTTAATTTAATTTAATTTAATTTAATTTAATTTAATTTAATTTAATTTAATTTAATTTAATTTAATTTAATTTAATTTAACTTAATTTAATTTAATTTAATTTAATTTAATATTATTTTATTTAAGTAATTTTATATATGTTTAAGTATTTTAATAATATTAAACAATAAACAATATATTTTTGTTGCTGAAAATTATTTAGTTATATATATTTTTACCATTTTATTCTATACATAATTCTATGTAATTGTTACATTTTAATAATACTTTGAATATTTCATTTGTGAAATAACATATTTATTATTTTTAAAGATTAACTTAATTTAATTTATTATGTACATTATTAATTTAATTTAATTTAATTTAATTTAATTTAATTTAATTTAATTTAATTTTATTTTATTTTATTTTATTTTATTTTATTTTATTTTATTTTATTTTATTTTATTTTATTTTATTTTATTTTATTTTATTTTATTTTATTTTATTTTATTTTATTTTATTCAAGTAATTTTATATATGTTTAAGTATTTTAATAATATTAAACAATAAACAATACATTTTTGTTGCTGAAAATTATTTAGTTTTAGATTTTTACCATTTTATTCTATACATAATTTTATGTAATTGTTACATTTTAATAATACTTTGTATATTTCATTTGTGAAATAACATATTTATTATTTTTAAAGATTAACTTAATTTAATTCATTATGTACATTATTAATTTTACTTTATTTTATTTTATTTTATTTTATATATAATTAAATATTTAAATAATATTAAACAATAAACAATACATTTTTGTTGCTGAAATTTATTTAGTTATATATATTTTTACCATTTTATTCTATACATAATTCTATGTAATTGTTACATTTTAATAATACTTTGTATATTTCATTTGTGAAATAACATATTTTTTTATTTTTAAAGATTAACTTGCGCAATGCTTTTTAGTTAACTTTTTAATTATATGATATATAGGTAAATATAGTAATAATGTCACATTATATACAGTATAATAATAATTAAACAGCAAAAATAATTTTATTTATTATTTTTGTACATTTTTTAAAAGGCAGTATTTCATGCATTACATTTTAAAACATACAGGTACACTTTTATTTATTAAAAATACCTTATGCATTATTTTCATATTTACATTTTAAAATAATACCTGTACATTGAAATCCTTTTTTTTATTTATTTAAAAAAAAATTTTTTTTTGACACCAATTGTTTTTTCACCTAAAGATGAGATGATCCTTTCTATTTCCACTAAGTGTCCCCCTCTGGAAAATGTTTGGATGCCCTGTGGTAAACCTATTTTAATTGTAGTTGCATATTTTTACCACTAGAGGTCAGTGTTTTACTGTGTATCGTTCCACAAATGCAGCGCTGTCAGATTGAGTACACTTTGAAGATGGGACAGTCTTTTGTTAGCCAGTGTTGAACCCCCCCCCCCCCCAGATTCTCTCTGGGGTTCAGATCAGGTGAGTTGTCCTGCCAATCAAGCACATTAACCAAGTAATGGGGTAAACTAAACTAAACTAAACTAAACTAAACTAAACTAAACTAAACTAAACTAAACTAAACTAAACTAAACTAAACTAAACTAAACTAAACTAAACTAAACTAAACTTAAATTAAATTAAATTAAATTAAATTAAATTAAATTAAATTAAATTAAATTAAATTAAATTAAATTAAATTAAATTAAATTAAATTAAATTAAATTAAATTAAATTAAATTAAATTAAATTAAATTAAATTAAATTAAATTAAATTAAATTAAATTAAATTAAATTTCCTGGTAGATGGTTCTGTTCTTCAAAAAAACACAGTGGACCAATACCAGCAGATGACACTGACTGTGGAAACTTCACACTAGACTTCAAGCAACAAACTAAACTAAACTAAACTAAACTAAACTAAACTAAACTAAACTAAACTAAACTAAACTAAACTAAACTAAACTAAACTAAATTAAATTAAATTTCCTGGTAGACGGTTTTGTCACAGTGGACCAATACCAGCAGATGACACTGACTGTGGAAACTTCACACTAGACTTCAAGCAACAAAATAAACTAAAATAAACTAAAATAAACTCAAATAAACTCAAATAAACTCAAAATAAATTAAATTAAATTACATTACATTACATTAAATTACATTAAATTTCCTGGTAGTCAGTTTTGTCACAGTGGACCAATACCAGCAGATGACACTGACTGTGGAAACTTCACACTAGACTTCAAGCAACAAACTAAACTAAAATAAACTCAAATAAACTCAAATTAAATTAAATTAAATTAAATTAAATTAAATTAAATTAAATTAAATTAAATTAAATTAAATTAAATTAAATTAAATTAAATTAAATTAAATTAAATTAAATTAAATTAAATTAAATTAAATTAAATTAAATTAAATTAAATTAAATTAAATTAAATTAAATTAAATTAAATTAAATTAAATTAAATTAAATTAAATTAAATTAAATTAAATTAAATTAAATTAAATTAAATTAAATTAAATTAAATTAAATTAAATTAAATTTCCTGGTAGATGGTTTTGTTCTTCAAAAAACACAGTGGACCAATACCAGCAGATGACACCGACTGTGGAAACTTCACACTAGACTTCAAGGAACAAACTAAACTAAAATAAACTAAATTAAACTTTAATTAAATTAAACTAAACTAAATTAAATTAAATTAAATTAAATTAAATTAAATTAAATTAAATTAAATTAAATTAAATTAAATTAAATTAAATTAAATTAAATTAAATTAAATTAAATTAAATTAAATTAAATTAAATTAAATTAAATTAAATTAAATTAAATTAAATTAAATTTCCTGGTAGATGGTTTTGTTCTCCAAAAAACACAGTGGACCAATACGAGCAGATGACACCGACTGTGGAAACTTCACACTAGACTTCAAGCAACATGGATTCTGTGCCTCTCCAGTCTTCCTCCGGACCTTGATTTCTGACTTTGGACCACTTTTTCCCTTTTCTCCTTAACCCACGTAAGACGCTTTTGATGTTGTCTCTGGTTCAGGAGTGGCTAGGATTCGTTTGTTCATGGTGGCTCTTGATGTGGTCTTCTTCTACGCCTCCTACCTGGCAACATCCTTCTACCAATATATTGACTATCTCTCCTCTGGACATGTCCTAATCATCTCAGTCTGGCCTAAAGGACTTTATCTCCAAGGCCTCTAACACGTATTGTCCCTTTGATGTACTTCTTCCTGATCCTATCCATCCTGGTCACTCCCAATGTTTTTTGAGATGGACCTGTATACTTTGCCTGGTTAATGGCTGAATTGAAAGCCATGCTATATTACCTATAGTGGTTGACCATACTCCGTCTTATCTGGGAATCGAACAGAAAGCAAATGCTTCATTTCATCTGACGTGAATTTCATGCAATGCTTTTAGTCGCCTTTGAGGGGGGGTGGGGGGGGAGTGTCTTGTCGCATTTCATTTGTCACGGGGCTACTTTGGAATGAAAGATGACCCCCAGCCCCCCACCACCCATTTCTTTTTCCAAGGACATATGAGCTTCTGCTGCCTGGCCGGATGCCCGGATGTGGAGGAGGAGTTGGACAAATCCATTAGGTCCATTACATCACCGCGGGCCAATCCACTTCTTTCCAAGACCAGCGTCGGCGACATGTTCTTTGGTGGGTTCAACTCGTGAGAATTGAGAATCGGGATGAAACCGGGGGTCACAGATTTCCAAGAGTCCGATTCCGTGTGATGCCAAGCGTGATGCCGAGGGAATATTCTGGAGTATTCGGATACGCTCTTGCTACGGATTTCACATAAGATGCACCTCATTACCGATAACATAGAGGAAGTAGCTTTTCCCTCAAATTGATATCATGTACGCGTTTCATAAATACACACTTAGTGCAAAATACTACTTGAATAGTGATATCACTATCTGCAGAAAAACTGGTACCCATATGATCCGATATCGCATGTAAAAAAGAGAATCTTTCAAGTATGGAGCAGAGTCGGACCCACCCAAAAGCGGCAAAAAAAAAAAAAACAATCCATCCATCTTCTACCATCCACATGATCTCTGCTGAGGTCTTATCGAATGTAGTTCTACCACCTTGTGGCCATTTTTAAAAGTGCTCTGTACTGAAATGCATTAGTGGGGAGTCGCATCATTATCAAATAGAGATGCTTCGAATGAGTGATGTAATATCACAAGATAAAGCAATTTAATTTTTTTTATTTTTTTTATTTTTTGGTATTGGTCGACTGTGAAAAAACCGTCTACCAGGAAATTTAATTTAATTTAATTTAATTTAATTTAATTTAATTTAATTTAATTTTATTTTATTTTATTTTATTTTATTTTATTTTATTTTATTTTATTTTATTTTAATTTAATTTAATTTAATTTAATTTAATTTAATTTAATTTAATTTAATTTAATTTAATTTAATTTAATTTTTATTTTAGTTTAGTTTGTTGCTTGAAGTCTAGTGTGAAAAAAAAAGATAAAGCAATTTTAATAGAAATGCCGTGTGAACGCCAAAGCAGAACTGAAATCTGTTCACAGACCGAGAATCGAACCAGCAACCATGAGCCATGCTACCTATGCTACCTATGCTACCTATGCTACCTATGCTACCTATGCTACCATGCACAGAATAAGCAGAATGTCAGTTGGATTTGTTTTTGTTTTTTTTAATGAATTATGAAAAAACGCTGGTACACCCTGGACTGGTGGCCAGCCAATCACAGGGCACATATAGACAAACAACCATTCACACTCACATTCATACCTATGGACAATTTGGAGTCGACAATTAACCTAGCATGTTTTTGGAATGTGGGGAAAAAAAACCCGGGAGAACATGTAAACTCCACATAGAGATGCCTGAGGGTGGAATCGAACTTGGGGTCTCCTAGCTGTGAGCCCTGTGTGATAACCACTTGTCCACCGTGCAGCCCTCAATGTGAAAACTGAGGGGATATATTTGCCAATAAAGTGTCCAGTGTTTATGTAACATAAAGTTGCTCTGGAGTATAAGTCGCAGGAACAGCCAACCTATTAAAAAAAGTGCGACTTATAATCCGGAAATTATGGTAATTCATTTTCAATGGGAAAATAGTCACAGAAAATATGTAATGACAGTTAATATGGAATTTTTTTAAACATTCCGATTGAGCTGAACATGTTGCCTTTTTGTATTGTTTTTTTTTTTTATTATATTGAAGGTGAGTTTTGTGTTTTTTGTGGTACTTAGTAGTAGTAGTATTTTAGCACTATGTGTGCTTTCAGGTACAACAGGCTCCATAGGGGTGGAGTATTTTTTTTCCAAGTATTTAATATTCAAAGTACCTCTTGTTGAAGACAGATTGAGGCCGGCCGTGCTGTCTGTCATAGCTCTGAGCGAATCATCAGCAGGGGACAAACGAGGAGGGAGGCGGTATGTTGTTATTGTGTTGTCTCTGCCGTAATTGAAGGATAATAACTTGCCATCAAGCTAGCCTAATTAGAATCAATCCGCCAATATGAATGGAGAAACACAATCCTAATGAAGACACGCACGGCAATAAAGTGATTAAGATGACAGCCAAGTCCGAGTAAACATCTGGATAGCAAAACATGTTTTTTTTGTGTGTGTAACCATGGCAACGTTAATATTGCTTGGCGTTTTTATTTCCTCGACAAGTTCATTCACTACATGGATGCATTGATTTATGTTTCTTTGGTTCAATTAAATTGATCTCTGTTCAGCAAGTTTCCATTCATTCCATGAATGAATAAATCCGGTGTACGCACCGTGCATGCGTGGGTTTTCTCCGGGTACTCCGGTTTCCTCCCACATTCCAAAAACATGCTAGGTTAATTAGCGACTCCAAATTGTCCATAGGTATGAATGTGAGTGTGAATGGTTGTTTGTCTATATGTGCCCTGTGATTGGCTGGCCACCAGTCCAGGGGTGGACCCCGCCTCTCGCGTGAAGACAGCTGGGATAGGCTCCAGCACCCCCCCAACCCTCGTGAGGATAAGCGCTAGAAAATTCATGAACGAATTAACCTTCTAAATGTGTTTTTTTTTTACATTATTAGAGCTCTCTAGACATGAAGTAGCACCCCTATAGTCACTTATACACTCCTATAATTCATTATTTACGACATTACACAACTCTTTTGCTGGAGACCCGAGTTCAATTCCACCCTCGGCCATGTCTGTGTGGAGTTTGCATGTTCTCCCCGTGCATGCGTGGGTTTTCTCCGGGTACTCCGGTTTCCTCCCACATTCCAAAAACATGCTAGGTTAATTAGCGACTCCAAATTGTCCGTAGGTATGAATGTGAGTGTGAATGGTTGTTTGTCTATATGTGCCCTGTGATTGGCTGGCCACCAGTCCAGGGTGTACCCCGCCTCTCGCCCGAAGACAGCTGGGATAGGCTCCAGCACCCTCCGCGACCCTCGTGAGGATAAGCGCTAGAAAATTAATGAATGAATGAACCTTCTAAATGTGTTTTTTTAACATTATTAGAGCTCTTTAGACATGAAGTAGCACCCCTATAGTCACTTATACACTCCTATAATTCATTATTTACGACATTACACAACTCTTTTGCTGAAGGCCCGAGTTCAATTCCACCCTCGGACATTTCTGTGTGGAGTTTGCATGTTCTCCCCGTGCATGCGTGGGTTTTCTCCGGGTACTCCGGTTTCCTCCCACATTCCAAAAAAAAGCTAGGTTAATTAGCGACTCCAAATTGTCCGTAGGTATGAATGTGAGTGTGAATGGTTGTTTGACTATATGTGCCCTGTGATTGGCTGGGGACCATTCCAGGGGTGGACCCCGCCTCTCGCCCGAAGACAGCTGGGATAGGCTCCAGCACCCCCCGCGACCCTCGTGAGGATAAGCGCTAGAAAATTAATGAATGAATGAACCTTCTAAATGTGTTTTTTTAACATTATTAGAGCTCTTTAGACATGAAGTAGCACCCCTATAGTCACTTATACACTCCTATAATTCATTATTTACGACATTACACAACTCTTTTGCTGAAGACCCGAGTTCAATTCCACCCTCGGACATTTCTGTGTGGAGTTTGCATGTTCTCCCCGTGCATGCGTGGGTTTTCTAGTACCGGGTACTCCGGTTTGCTCCCACATTCCAAAAACATGCTAGGTTAATTAGCGACTCCAAATTGTCCATAGGTATGAATGTGAGTGTGAATGGTTGTTTGACTATATGTGCCCTGTGATTGGCTGGCCACCAGTCCAGGGTGTACCCCGCCTCTCGCCCGAAGACAGCTGGGATAGGCTCCAGCACCCTCCGCGACCCTCGTGAGGATAAGCGCTAGAAAATTAATGAATGAATGAACCTTCTAAATGTGTTTTTTTAACATTATTAGAGCTCTTTAGACATGAAGTAGCACCCCTATAGTCACTTATACACTCCTATAATTCATTATTTACGACATTACACAACTCTTTTGCTGAAGGCCCGAGTTCAATTCCACCCTCGGACATTTCTGTGTGGAGTTTGCATGTTCTCCCCGTGCATGCGTGGGTTTTCTCCGGGTACTCCGGTTTCCTCCCACATTCCAAAAAAAAGCTAGGTTAATTAGCGACTCCAAATTGTCCGTAGGTATGAATGTGAGTGTGAATGGTTGTTTGACTATATGTGCCCTGTGATTGGCTGGGGACCATTCCAGGGGTGGACCCCGCCTCTCGCCCGAAGACAGCTGGGATAGGCTCCAGCACCCCCCGCGACCCTCGTGAGGATAAGCGCTAGAAAATTAATGAATGAATGAACCTTCTAAATGTGTTTTTTTAACATTATTAGAGCTCTTTAGACATGAAGTAGCACCCCTATAGTCACTTATACACTCCTATAATTCATTATTTACGACATTACACAACTCTTTTGCTGAAGACCCGAGTTCAATTCCACCCTCGGACATTTCTGTGTGGAGTTTGCATGTTCTCCCCGTGCATGCGTGGGTTTTCTAGTACCGGGTACTCCGGTTTGCTCCCACATTCCAAAAACATGCTAGGTTAATTAGCGACTCCAAATTGTCCATAGGTATGAATGTGAGTGTGAATGGTTGTTTGACTATATGTGTCCTGTGATTGGCTGGCCACCAGTCCTGGGACTGGGACGGAACAACAAGGCACTCGTTACCAAGCGGTAAAAAGAAAACTTAAGTATTCCAACTCAAGGGTCGAGGTGGACTAACTGCTGGAATAAACGGGAACTGGAATTAAGCGGCGGTGTAAGAACGTAGCGGACGCTAGGAGGTCAAATCCTTTGTTTTGTTTGCTTTTCAACTGCTAGCCTTTAATCATCCGTTCACATTTCCTGAAGGACATCTTCACCAGGACCTACATGACCAATAAGTCCGCCTTTTGATGTAAATCCAGCGTCGGAGTACCTGCGAATCTTGGCTTTAATGAAACTGGAGAGACTAAAAGGCAGCGGGGTTTGATGTCGGCGGCGCGCTAAATCAATGGCCCCCGGCCTAAATGAAAGATGAAAGGCCGAGAGAAAAGCTAACAACAAGAAGGAGGCTGCGCTCCAGAGTCCAGCAGACATCGATTTGGAATCATCCGGCTGAAATTGATCTGACTGAACACACACGCACTCGGCCGCGCGTTGCATGTTTTATTCATTATTTACACAAGAACCTTCTCTTGTTGTCACCCGTGGCAGGAATGGACACACGCATTGATCCGCAAATGGAAGCCCGTCGTCAGACTTTTGCCATGTTCCTGCTTTCAGGCACTTCCTTGGTAAACGTAGACAAATATGACTGGCCCCAATAAAAGGCCACTTAAGCGTCTCGGAGAATACCACCATACAGTGTCTATACGGATCAATTAATACGGTATTCATTGATATACAGTGTGTCATTGTAAAAAAAAAATTACATTCTCAATAATTATCATAATTAACTATAATTTCTAATAATAATAAGTAGCATTCCTTATTCTAAAATATAATATTTTTGTAGTGAAAACATAGTAAACCTGTTTATGTACTTTTAAATATAAATTTTAACATTATTAGTTTTAATTGATAAATAGGGCTGCACGGTGGTTGAGTGGTTAGCGCGCAGACCTCACAGCTAGGAGACCGGAGTTCAATCCCACCCTCGGCTATCTCTGTGTGGAGTTTGCATGTTCTTCCCGTAATTTTCTCCGGGTACTCCAGTTTTCCTCCCACATTCCAAAAACATGCTAGGTTAATTAGTGACTCCAAATTGTCCATAGGTATGAATGTGAGTGTGAATGGTTGTTTGTCTATATGTGCCCTGTGATTGGCTGGCCACCAGTCCAGGGTGTACCCCGCCTCTTGCCCCAAGACAGCTGGGATAGGCTCCAGCATAGATCCTAGTGAAGATAAGCAGTAGAAAACAAATTAATAGTGGCCACCCTAATGTTATTTTGGGCAGACATTGTCTTTTTATTAGGACAGTCAGATGATTCATATTTTTAAAATCAGACAAGCTAATTTAATTATTGATTTCTTTAATGTATTTTTTAAACACAATTTTATTGAATTAATTTTTTTTATTAAAAATATTTATTTTTTAAGTTTTAAAAAGATTAATCATAGCTGATCAATTAATTAATAACTAACTCCATATATATATATATAAATAAATAAAAATTAACAAATTAAAAAAAAACTTAAATTATATTAGGAAAACAGGAAGTGAACAAATGTTACTGATTGTAAAAGTACCAGATGGAGGGGTAGGATTTAATAAGCTTTGCTTCTTCCTACTCCTTTTGGACATGTGGAACTGGGAACTGATTATGTGATGCATTCAATTGTAATCTGATGCATGTTCAAATGAAATAAAACCATTACCATTACCAAAGTTGATTGAACGTGAATAGATCTGCGACAGAGTCTGTGTGATCATTTATTGTCTTACTGGAAACGGTCTAAAAATATATGCTAGGACTACGTTAGCGTTAGCATAGCATTTCAGTATGTGGAATCAAACTATGGAATGGATTGAGTAAGGAAATCAAACAATGCACAACGATGAGCCAATTCAAGAAACAATACAAGGAGTTGATGTTTGCTAAATACAAGGATGAAGAGTAAAAATAAAATAAAATAAAATAAAATAAACAAAAATAAAATAAAATAAAATAAAATAAAATAAAATAAATAGAGTCTTGAACCAGTCATGATGTGCTATATATATCACTATATTGACACTTACTATCGTACCCATTATGTCATTGGATGCTCATATCACCTCCGACTTCGGTACGAGGTGCATTATTGAAAACAAAAACAAAAACAAAAAACTTAAACTGTATTATGGAAAGCAGGAAGTGAACAAAAAAAGCAGGAAGTGAAATAAAACCATTACGATTACAAAAATGATCAGGTTAGTTAGTTAGTTATTTAGTTAGTTATTATTATTATTATTATTATTCAAGTCATCAAACCAAAGTCAGAGTCAAGTGCAAAGTCATTGATGTCAAAGCCCAAGAGTCCAAAGTCATCAAAATTGTGACTCGAGTCTGACTCAAGTCCACATATCTGCCTTGGGGGGCGGGGGGGGGGGGGGGGGGGGGGGGGGGGTAACAGAAAAAAAAAGTCTATATATATATATATGTATATACGTGCCCTGTGGTCAACAACTAGCGACTGGGCCTAAAATGTATGGATGTTACATTAACCATGCATGATCAGGACTTGTGATTATGATTATGTGTGACTGTTGAGTCAAAAACCCTGATGGGAAAAAATTATCATTTTCAATCATTTCTGCAACCGTTAAAAACAGGCCAAAGGTGTACATTAGAGTGCATCAAAAAACACAATTATTGAATTTTGATATGGCTGAGTACTAAAAGTGTTCCAATATATGTAGAAAAAACACATAGAAAATATTTTTCCAATACATGATTATTTAAATATGTTACTATTGTATAATAAAACAATAAAATATATTTTTTTTAAACTCTGAATTAAAAAAAAAAAAGTAAGAGTAAGGCCGTGTGAACATGTCCCATTGACTGCCATTCATTTTGTCAATGGGAAAAATGAATGGAGAATTTTGAAAGTTGAGTTCTTAGAAATACCCAATCTGCTCAAAGAGAAAACAAATATATTTACTTTAATAACCATATAAAAATTATGTTGTATAGAAGTTCATTGTACTCAACATTTCCAGGTCATCTTTTTAGAAATTGCACATTTTTTGAAATTTTACAAAAGTTTATGTGTGACGTGGCACCCCTAAATCTTAATGGATTTCCTCAAAATTTTGCAGATTTTTATGTTCATTCGGAAAAAAAAATGCCATAAATTCAAATTTCCCATTCAAATTTGATGCACCCAAATAATCATGTATTGGAAAAATATTTTGTATGTGTTTTTTTGTATGTGTGTTTAGAAATTGCACATTTTTTGAAATTTTACAAAAGTTTATGTGTGACGTGGCACCCCTAAATCTTAATGGATTTACTCGAAACTTTGCAGAAGACATTTTTATGTTCATTAGAAAAAAATGAAACGCCAGCCAAATTGATATTATGAAATTAAAATTTCCCAATTCAATTCAAATTTGATGCACTCTAGTTTGCTATTTAACATAAAGGCCATAGGGTTGCTCGGCTGGCAAGAGAAGCGCGTTCAAAACTGAATCCTTTATAGCATGACATCCCACGTTTGGCCATGACTCCTGCAGCCTCGTCTCCTGATGTGAATAAAACCAAAGAAAGGAAGTCGTGATTAGCGAGGATGCACATCACAATACCCACAGCGGTGCTTCTTTGTCGGCGCAAAATGAGATCAGGTCCGTCGTGAATGGACACAAAGATACTGTACACTGCTTCATTATGTTTTTTTTTTTTTTAGGGTGTTCAACACGGTGTTCCCGGAGGCGTGAATTCACTCCTTCGGAGGAATTGGCTTGACAGTTGAAACACAGACGGTACATGTGGAACTTTCACTGCATCTGTCCGTCCTCGGGAAACCTGATCCACGCCAGGGAATGGGAGCTGACACAGTCGTAATTCCATATTGAGATGTTTGATGTCGAGCACATGAAACGAATGGCAAATGAAACAAAGTGACATCTGAGCGTGAGTCGTTACGACCTCGATTGCGACTTCAGATCTTCGGAACGCCGAGGCAATTTTCATGGTTTGTTTGTTTCAGGCAACAATTTCAGTTGGAATTTTTTTTTACTTTTATTATTTTTCTTAATATTAAAGTGAAATAGGCCCTTTATCAGATGATCAAAAGCTTAATAAAAAAAAATAGAAATAAATTGTTCAAAAAAGGGCTGCACGGTGGTCGAGTGGTTAGCGCGCAGGTCTCACAGCGAGGAGACCCGAGTTCAATTCCACCCTCGTCCTCGGTTTTCTACTGGTACTCCGGTTTCCTCCCACATTCCAAAAACATGCTAAGTTAATTCACGACTCCAAATTGTCCATAGGTATGAATGTGAGTGTGAATGGTTGTTTGACTATATGTGCCCTGTGATTGGCTGGCCACCAGTCCAGGGTGTACAGACAGCTGGGATAGGCTCCAGCACCCCCAGCGACCCTTGTGAGGATAAGCGGTCAAACATGAATGAATGAATGTTCAAAAAAAGGACTCGGTAATAAGTAGCTGCACTCTTGCTAACCACCTCAGAAATTGATATGGGCATGCCCGATGCCAGTATTTCAGGGAGGATAGTGGGAATGTTCCACGTGGTGAGGATGGCTTTCACTGTCTGGAACTGATCCCAAATATTTCCAAAGATTTGGATGTGGGGAACGCATAGGATGGTCCAAAATAGTGAGCTTGAGTTCAATTCCAGTCATTGCCACACAGATGAGGACCTTCAGTCATGACGACCGTTTGCCGCCCATGCACAACCTGAAACTGCATTGTTCCATTCATGACTCATGACGATGGTAATGATTACTAATGTTATTTACTGACCTGCTTTGATTATCTTTAAAACAAGTCCTCCATATGCTTATCACCTGATGCAAATAGCCTTGGGTATCTAGGCATGTGAGTCTGCCCTTCATCTGTCCCTCAGGAAACCACATATAGTTGAGTCCTGATGTTCCCTGAAGTTTGAATTAGTCGCAAGAGAGCGAGTGATTGTTACGGCACATGGAGGTCATCTAACACTGGCGGCATCTGTCTACGCGTGAAACTCAATCTGAGATGTCTGGAAGTCTGATCATGTCGGTTTTAACGTTTCATTCTTTTTGTGGGAAAAATCCATCCTGACTAAGAAAGGAAGAAAGACATAAAACCCGAGAGTTGTTTTATCTTTGCAAAGGGTCCGGTAGCAAAGGGTCTGGCCCTCGGTGGTTCATACTGGTAACGGACTTGGAACTTCACTTCTATAGCACTGCCTGAACACTTATGGCATTAATGGAAATAGAAACTATAAAAACGGTAATCAACGACATCGTAGAACCGCTGACGTCATCAGTAATTTATCATTTCACACTGGAAAAGGGTTAGGGGTAAGGGGTAAGGGGTTAGGGGTTAGGGGTTAGGGGTTAGGGTTAGGGGTTGGGGGTTAGGGGTTAGGGGTTGGGGGTTGGGGGTTGGGGGTTGGGGTTGGGGTTGGGGTTGGGGTTGGGGTTAGGGTTGGGGTTAGGGTTAGGGTTAGGGTTAAGGTTAGGGTTAGGGTTAGGGTTAGGGTTAGGGGGTTAGGGTTAAGGGTTAAGGGTTAGGGGTAGGGTTAGGGGTTAGGGGTTCGGGTTAGGGGTTAGGGGTTAGGGGTTAGGGGTTAGGGGTTAGGGGTTAGGGGTTAGGGGTTAGGGGTTAAGGTTAGGGTTAGGGTTAGGGTTAGGGGTTAGGGTTATGGGTTAGGGCTCGGGTTAAGGGTAGGGTTGGGGTTGGGGTTAGGGGTTAGGGGTTAGGGGTTAGGAGTTAGGGTTAAGGTTAAGGTTAAGGTTAAGGTTAAGGTTAAGGTTAAGGTTAAGGTTAAGGTTAAGGTTAGGCTTAGGGGGTTAAGGGGTTAGGGTTAGGGGTAGGGGTTAAAGGTTAGGGGTTAGGGGTTAGGGTTAGGGGTTAGGGGTTAGGGGTTAGGGGTTAGGGGTTAGGGGTTAGGGGTTAGGGGTTAGGGGTAGGGTTAGGGGTTAGGGGTTAGGGGTTAGGGTTAGGGTTAGGGTTAGGGTTAGGGGTTAGGGCTCGGGTTAGGGGTAGGGTTAGGGGTTAGGGGTTAGGGTTAGGGGTTAGGGGTTAGGGGTTAGGGGTTAGGGGTTAGGGGTTAGGGGTTAGGGTTAGGGGTTAGGGCTCGGGTTAGGGGTAGGGTTAGGGGTTAGGGGTAGGTATATGTCACAATAGGACAGTGGTCAAACTAGCAACTTTCAGGTTGTGCGACAACCTCTACCACCAACAATACTTTTACATGGTCTTGGGGGGGGATGCCTTGACCTGGTCATGGGGGGACGGCGGATCAAACTATCAGAAATCGTCCAACTCCTAACCACCAGTGATACTTGGACCGGATCACAAGAGGACAGAGAATCAAACAAGCAACCTTCAGATCGAGAAACAACCACTCTACCTCCTGAACGTGCCTAACGATACTTTGACATGGTCGCAGGAGACCACCTGACCACATGACCATCATGACCATCATACGTTAAAGAAGATGATGTCAAGCACATGGAAGACGTACTCAATACCATACCTTCTTCATCCTGTGGAGAAAATAACATCTACAGAGGACATTTCAATTCCACCCATCTATTAAAATTCATGGACTTATTCCACATGTCTATGCCTGACGACAGACAATGTGTCATCATGAAGAGTTCCGCTTTTCTGTCCTCCTTTGCATCTGTTCAAACATCTGCACTGAGGTGGAGAGAGAATACTAAGAGCCGATCACGGAGGAGGATTCATAAATAGACAAAAGATAAAGACGACAAGTCAGTGGAAACGTTGTGCTTGTGATACACATATTAATGGTAATGGTAATGGTAATGGTAATGGTAATGGTAATGGTAATGGTAATGGTAATGGTAATGGTAATGGTAATGGTAATGGTAATGGTTTTATTTCATTTGAACATGCATCAGATTACAATTGAGTGCATCCCATAATCAGTTCCCAGTGCCACATGTCCAAAAGGAGTAGGAAGAAGCAAAGCTTATTAAATCCTACCCCTCCATCTGGTACTTTTACAATCACTAACTGTTACATTTGTTCACTTCCTGCTTTCCCAATATAATTTAAGTATTTTTTTACTTTATTTTATTAATTATTTTTATTTATTTTACTTTTAATTTTTTTAATGTTTAAATGTTTTTTTATTAATTTTATTAATTTTATTAATTTTATTAATTTTATTAATTTTATGTCACGTACCAAAAGAGAAAATGGGGACTTTTGTGTCCATGGAGAACGTTTATGGTAATGCTAATGCTAATGCTAATGCTAATGCTAATGGTATTATTTCATTTGAACATGCATCAGATTACAATTGAGTGCATCCCATAATCACAATAATCACATAATTCACAGTTCCACATGTCCAAAAGGAGTAGGAAGAAGCAAAGCTTATTAAATCCTACCCCTCCATCTGGTACTTTTACAATCAGTAATTGTTACATTTGTTCACTTCCTGCTTTCCATAATACAGTTTAAGTTTTTATTTATTTATTTATTTATTTTTTAATAATGTACCTCGTAACGAAGTACGAGGTGATATGAGTGATATGAGTAATACTTGTTTGTATATTTCTTAGTACACCTTTTGAGTGTTAAGTTGGTGTGTGATGGGTTTAGTTTACTTTGACAAATGCAAAAATTTTATTTTGAGCAATGACCTCCTCCAATCTCCAATGGGGGTTTTCATAGCTCATGTCAAAATTTTTCAAAGTAAACTAAACCCATCACACACCAACTTAACACTCAAAAGGTGTACTAAGAAATATACAAACAAGTATTACTCATATCACTCATATCACATTGTACTTTGTTACGAGGTACATTATTAAAAATAAATAAATAAAAACTTAAACTGTATTATGGAAAGCAGGAAGTGAACAAATGTAACAGTTACTGATTGTAAAAGTACCAGATGGAGGGGTAGGATTTAATAAGCTTTGCTTCTTCCTACTCCTTTTTGGACATGTGGAACTGGGAACTGATTATGGGATGCACTCAATTGTAATCTGATGCATGTTCAAATGAAATTAAACCATTACCATTACAATGTTTTTCCCATAATGCATTGCATCTGAGCAAAGCATTTGATTGAACAGAAAACGGAAAATGAACAGAAAATGCTGCCTCTGGGAGGGAGGCTGACGTCATTGCAGCTCCCCAGAGTTTTTTTATGGGAAAATTTTGAAATTGTCTTTGCAATTTTAAACTCATACTGGTACTTGTTTGTAGAGGTTATACTGTGTTTTTGTGTATTAGTGATGGTTTGTATAACTGCGACGTGGTAGTATCGGTAGGAAGACGTGGATTAAGTCACTGACATCCTCACCATCAGTGTCTTGGTTTCATTCACACCTGGCATCCCGAGGTCCTTGCCCACCACAGCGGGAGTCCCGGGCACATGCAGTGTTTGCCGGCGGAGTTTCAGATTTCAAACGCAGAAGGTAGCGAGATTTGTGAACGTCTGAAAGACCCAAAGGCAAACTGGCGACTCCCCCTCGGCAGAGGAAGTAAAAAGTACCCAACAAATCACCTCGAGTAATTACCACAAAGATGCCAAAGATGGGGGGGGGGGGGGGGGGGGGGGGGGGGGGGGGAAATAGCTGCATGATTGCTTCCAATCACTTAAATGTCAGTGTTTACTTCCCATTTCCAGCAAGTAACCTTCAGTCAAGCAAAACTTTGCCTTTCGGTAATGGTGAGCAGATTATATAACAGGGGTGGGCAAACTACGGCCCGGGGGCCACATCCGGCCCGCCAAGTGTTTGAATACGGCCCGCCCAATCTTTCCAAAGTATTTCATTTAAACTCAACATACAACCTGGCATCATGGCCTGAGCCAACCTTTTGATGGTTGTATCAATTTAGTTGTTTGACATGGTCTGTTGTTTACAAAGTGCTCCTGAAAAAAGGGACACAAGCACATAATAATAATAAAAATTAAAATAATAATTATTATATTATTATTATAACTATTATGATTATTGTATTTATTATATTAATGCTAATTATTATATTAATTATATATAATAATATTGTTATATTTGCATATTTTACATAATAATAATATAATAATTTTTAATTTTATTTTAATTATTATAATATTTTATTATTTTTAAAATATTTAATATTTAATATAATTATATAATATAATTTAATATCTAATTTTATATTTAATATAATTATATAATATAATTTAATATCTAATTTAATATTTAATATTTAATAAATAATATTTAATAAATAATATTTAATAATATATTTATTAATATATTAATATATTTTTATTTATTAATATATATTAATATAATAATATTTAATAAATAATAATAGCAGATTGCATGACAATTTTACAGATACAATAATACCAGGTGGACTGTTACGTGTAAAATATATAGTCTGCCTCCCCCCCCCCGGAAATTTTGTTATATCAATGCGGCCCGCGAGTCCAAAAGTTTGCCCACCCCTGTTATATAACCATTTCTTTCACACTTTGTCTGTTTGTCCAAGTAATGCAAAAAAAACCTGTCACAGTCTCCACGCTCGGAAGCCAGCGTGTACAGCTCGTCTGCTGCAAATCTGTTCCGAACGCACCACAACACCGCTCTCGTTTTGCATATCACTTAGTCCGCTATAGTATTTGCGACTCATCGCACGACATTGAACAACAAATCGAAAGCAGTTTGCAGAAAACGGAAACGCAGACAGGCTGGTCTTCGCCATGAAATCACACATTTTTTGGTCGTCTGTCGCATTTGAAAGTTATGTGTTTATTATGTCATTTCTTTTGTTTTCTTATTAGAGCTGTGTATTCCGTACACAGATTTGCTTCCGGTTCTTTGCCAAGAAACTCTGAAGAGAAAAAAAACTGTGGAAATAAAAGGTTGAAAAGCAACTCCACAAAACCGGACTCAGAAACAGGACTCAAGGATGACCAGCAGCAGAAACTCAAAGGATGAAAAGAAAACCTTGGTTTACATACGCCTCGGTTTAGGTTTTCATCGTGAATTTTCATCAAAATTATGAATTTATGAGATTGTTAAATTATGAGGCATGGCCATTTTTAAAGACGTAACATTTTATAGCAGAGGTGTGCTAACTGACATTATTTTCTGAAAAATATCAAAAAACAGCAAAAGACAGCAAAAATGTAAAAAAAAAAAAAATCAGCAGTAATTTTACAAGGATAAAGTCAAAATATTTAGAGAAAAAAAATGTAACCTTAAGAGAAAAAATTACGATGATAGCGTTGTAGTATTATGTAATCTCATTTAAAAAGAAGACTTTAAAAAAAACATCAAAAATGTAAAAAATCTACAGTAATTTTAAGAAAATAAAGTCAAAATATTTTGAGAAAAAAATGTAACCTAAAGAGAAAAACTTATGATAATAGCGTTGTAGTATTATGTAATCTCATTTAAAAAGAAGCTTTTTAAAAAAACATTAAAAATGTAAAAAATCTGCAGTAATTTTACAAGAATAAAGTCAAAATATTTAAAAAAAACAATGTAACGATCACATGATAGCGTTGTAGTACTGTGCAATTTCATTTAAAAAGAAATCTTAAAAAAAACATCAAAAATGTAAAAAATCTGCAGTAATTTTGCAAGAATAAAGTCAAAATATTTCAAGAAAAAAAATTTAACCTAAAGAGAAAAACTTACGATGATAGCGTTGTAGTATTATGTAATCTCATTTAAAAAGAAAACTTGAAAAAAAACATAAAAAATGTAAAAATTCTGCAGTAATTTTACAAGAATCAAGTAAAAATATTTCGCGAAAAAAATGTAACCTAAAGAGAAGAACTTATGATGATAGCGTTGTAGTATTATGTAATCTCATTTAATAAGAAAACATAAAAAATGTAAAAAAAAATCTGCAGTAATTTTACAAGAATAAAGTCAAAATAAAAAAAAAAAACAATGTAACCTAAAGAGAAAAACTTACGATGATAGCGTTGTAGTATTATGTAATCTCATTTAAAAAGAATACTTCAA
Organism: Doryrhamphus excisus; assembly: GCF_030265055.1. Taxonomy (NCBI): domain Eukaryota; kingdom Metazoa; phylum Chordata; class Actinopteri; order Syngnathiformes; family Syngnathidae; genus Doryrhamphus; species Doryrhamphus excisus. The sequence continues at coordinate 16,855,005 of NC_080481.1, read as the reverse complement.
AAAAACATTAAAAATGTAAAAATCTGCAGTAATTTTACAAGAATAAAGTCAAAATATTTCGAGAAAAACAATGTAACCTAAAGAGAAAAACTTACAAAAACTTACGATGACAGCGTTGTAGTATTATGTAATCTCATTTAAAAAACATAAAAAATGTAAAAAATCTGCAGTAATTTTACAAGAATAAAGTCAAAATATTTTTTTAATAAAAAAACATCAAAAATTTTAAAAATCTGTAATAATTTTACAAGAATAAAGTCAAAATATTTCGAGAAAAACAATGTAACCTAAAGAGAAAAACTTACGAAAACTTACGATGACAGCGTTGTAGTATTATGTAATCTCATTAAAAAAAACATTAAAAATGTAAAAAATCAGCAGTAATTTTACAAGAATAAAGTCAAAATATTTTTTAATAAAAAAACACCAAAAACATAAAAAATGTAAAAAATCTGCACTAATTTTACAAGAATAAAGTCAAAATATTTTTTTAATAAAAAAAACATCAAAAACATAAAAAATGTTAAAAATCTGTAATAATTTTACAAGAATAAAGTCAAAATATTTTTTAATAAAAAAACATCAAAAACATAAAAAATGTTAAAAATCTAATAATTTTCCAAGAATAAAGTCAAAATATTTTGAGAAAAACAATGTAACCTAAAAAGAAAAACTTACGATGATAGCGTTGTAGTATTATGTAATATTATGAAGAGAAATAACACAATTTTAGGAGCATAAAGGTGGAATATTCAAGGAAATATTGTCTTCTTACTTATATAATATTATGAGAAACTAACAAAACATTCTTTAATTTTCCGCTATGTGGCGCTCGCTGGAAAAAAAATGGCCGCCCCTTCTTTACAGGAATCGAGAGAAAACAATTTTTACCGCCTCACATCAAGAAATACCATAAATAAAATGATAAAATTACTGTCTTTAAAACGCTAACGTGCTATTTGAGTGTGTATGTTAAAAGTTTTTGTTGTTTACGGGGTGCGGCGTCGGTACGACCTTGCGAAGAAGTAACGAGGCACGGACATTTTGTTTTTGGGAAATGGTCAGCAGGAGGCGGGAGAGAAAGTTCCACTCTTCCTCCTGAAGATAGCGGCACTGAGGCGACAAGCAGATGGCGTGAGAGATTGGAAACATCGTCTGGGGTGGGCCAACCCTGAGCTAATGGCAAGCTGTGCTGGCTACGCCGCCCCGTGTGTGTGTGTGTGTGTGTGCGTGCATGTGTGTGTGTGTGTGTGTGTGTGTGGCAGAAGCTGTGATTGTCCAACTGTGCTTTGCTGGCTTGCTGAAGTTCATTAACGTGTGTCGACGCCAGACTTCTTATGTACTGATGTTAAAAAAAAGCAAAGGTTATTTTTCAGCCATTTGTATTGAACTGTTGACTCCTATAGAGCAGCTTCACACAATAACCAGCACAGAAAGCGTTCTAGTTCTTCCAGAATCTGCACCTATTCAGCTGTATTTCATTGATTTCGTGCTTCCCGCGATAACGGTTTATTTGAATGTATTCCACCCGCAATTCATTACTCCAGGCACGCCCACTCTGCTGTGATTGGTCACACTGCCGACTTACAATTTGAGCTGCCAACTTGATGAAAAATGAAACAAACAAGTTCAGTGTCACCGCCTATATGTTTTGCATTAGGGCTGCACGGTGGTAGAGTGGTTAGCGCGCAGGCCACACAGCTTGGAGACCCGAGTTCAATTCCACCCTCTGTGTGGAGTTTTTTTTTTCGGTTTCCTGCCACATTCCAAAAACATGCTAGGTTAATTAGCGACTCCAAATTGTCCATAGGTATGAATGTGAGTGTGAATGGTTGTTTGTCTATATGTGCTATATTGTAGTATTATGTAATCTCATTTAAAAAGAAAATTTAAAATAAACATAAAAAATGTATAAAGAATAAAATAGAAATAAAATAAAGAATAAAGTCAAAATATTTTGAGAAAAAAAATGTAACGTAAAGAGAAAATCTTACGATGATAGCGTTGTAGTATTATGTAATCTCTTAAAGAGAAGACTTTAAAAAAACATAAAAAATGTAAAAAATCTGCAGTAATTTTACAAGAATAAAGTCAAAATATTTCGAGAAAAAAAATGTAACCTAAAGAGAAAATCTTACGATGATAGCGCTGTAGTATTATGTAATTTCATTTAAAAAGAAGACTTTAAAAAAACATTAAAAATGTAAAATATCTGCAGTAATTTTACAAGAATAAAGTCAAAATATTTTGAGAAAAAAAATTTAACCTAAAGAGAAAAACTTATGATGATAGCATTGTAGTATTATGTAATCTCTTAAAAAGAAGACTTTAAAAAAAACATAAAAAAATTTTAAAAATCTGCAGTAATTTTACAAGAATAAAGTCAAAATATTTCGAGAAAAAATTTTTTACCTAAAGAGAAAATCTTACGATGATAGCGTTGTAGTATTATGTAATCTCATTTAAAAAGAAGATTAAAAAAAACATAAAAAATGTAAAAAATCTGCAGTAATTTTACAAGAATAAAGTAAAAATATTTCGAGAAAAAAAATGTAACCTAAAGAGAAAAACTTATGATGATAGCGTTGTAGTATTATGTAATCTCTTAAAGAGAAGACTTTAAAAAAACATTAAAAATGTAAAAAATCTGCAGTAATTTTACAAGAATAAAGTCAAAATATTTTGAGAAAAAAAATGTAACCCAAAGAGAAAATCTTACGATGATAGCGTTGTAGTATTATGTAATCTCATTTAAAAAGAAGACTTAAAAAAACATCAAAAATATAAAAAATCTACAGTAATTTTACAAGAATAAAGTCAAAATATTTCGAGAAAAAAAATGTAACCTAAAGAGAAAAACTTATGATGATAGCGTTGTAATATTATGTAATCTCTTAAAAAGAAGACTTTAAAAAAACATAAAAAAATTTAAAAATCTGCAGTAATTTACAAGAATAAAGTCAAAATATTTTGAGAAAAAAAATGTAACGTAAAGAGAAAATCTTATGATGATAGCGTTGTAGTATTATGTAAACTCATTTAAAAAGAAGATTAAAAAAAAACAGAAAAAATGTAAAAAATCTGCAGTAATTTTACAAGAATAAAGTCAAAATATTTCGAGAAAAACAATGTAACCTAAAGAGAAAAACATTATGCATTAATTTGGATGAAATCCAGCAGGACCTTATTCTAAATAATTATAGGCATATTTGTATTTTTTATGTCAGTATCGTTTTGATTTTGAGGTGCCGACAGCATTTAGTTATATTTCACTTGAATTGAGAAATTGCACAAAACTCAAAACTCTGAGAAAAAGTTGGATTTGAGTTTGTTTGCCTGGTGGGAGGAAATAAAACTCTTTCTTTCCAACACCTTGAAAACCTTTATTTTGACTCGATGTGACCTATTTGAGGAAATGCCAGAGCAGCTGGGAGATCCCGTGCAGATAAGTGGCGCCAACAGCACCGTGATGTCACCGTCTCCGAACCCATTAAGCTTCCCTCTTACACACACACACACACACACGTACACGCACACACTCATTTCATTCCATGTTTTGCTATTTTAACATTAAGACACGTACAGTACATACAGTACCTGTACAACTTAGTGTGTCAGAAAGAGACTCAGAAGTGTTTTTAAAATGTTTTTAAAATGTTTTTTTCCCTCGTGGAAAAAAAGACAAATCTGCAGTAACTTTACCAGAATAAAGTCAAAATACTCAGAGAAAAAAATACCAACATTAAATGAAAAAACATTGTAACAGTATGAAGAAAAATAGGGATTATGTGAAGAATGGTTAGAAGAAAAAAAATGAAATAAACTAAAAAAAAAACAGCTTTAATTTTACTAGAATAAAGTCAAAATATCATGAGAAAAAAGTCGCACTTTTTAATTAATTATTTAATTAATTAATTATTTAATTAATTAATAAAAATAGAAATTTGTCCACAAAATGACAATAAATGTGTTTTTTATTATTGATTTGAAGTGGCTGAGAGGCAGTAGAGGAATAAATAGAAGGAAAATGGTGTTAAATTTTATTTGAAATAAACTAAAAAAAAAAGCTTTAATTTTACTAGAATAAAGTCAAAATATAATGAGAAAAAAGTCGCACTTTTCACAAGAATAAACCTGGAATATTATGAGGAAAAGTAATGTTATTTTAGAAGCATAGAGTTCAAATATGAAATAATTTTTTTAGCTGTATGACAAACAAAAATAAACAGAAAATTAGTGCCCGTGGCATAGTTTAAAAATATAATCTTTTCTAATAATTTCTTATCAGGAAAAAATAAGCTCATTTTAGTCGAAAAAAGATTTTTTTTAAGTTGTAATATAATGAAAAACAAACAAAATAAATTCGCATTTTTTGGAAAATTAGGCTGCAAAAAAGTTATAATATTATGAGCTTAGTCAATATTAATAATAATAGAAATGTGTCCACAAAATGACAATAAATGTGTTTTTTATTATTGGTTTGAAGCGGTTTTGAGAGGAATAAATAGAAGGAAAATTGTGTATAATTTTATTTGAAATAAACTAAAAAAAAGTTTACAAGAATAAAGTCAAAATATAATGAGAAAAAAGTCGCACTTTTCACAAGAATAAACCTGGAATATTATGAGGAAAAATAATGTTATTTTAGACACATAGAGTTCAAATATTATTTTTTTTTTTAGCTGGATGACAAACAAAAAAAAAACTGAATAATCAAATTTTAGGAAAATTAACGCCAGTGGCATAGTTTAAAAATATAATCTAACAAGAAAAGTTGAAAAACTAATTCTTATGAGGAAAAAATAAGCTTACTTCAGTAGAATTTTTTTTTTTTTTAAGTTGTAATATTATGACAAACAAACAAAGTAAATTAGCATTTTTTTAATTAGGTTGCAAAAAAAGTTAGAATATTATGAGTTTAGTCAATATTAATAAAAATAGAAATGTGTCCACAAAATGACAATAAATGTGTTTTTTATTATTGATTTGAAGCGGCTGAGAGGCA